>NC_054709.1:28774972-28819972 GCF_016097555.1 Gigantopelta aegis | reverse complement strand
CTATCAGTTATTTTTTTAACGAATATGTAACTAGGTTTATCTCTCAAAATGTTCCATCACAACTAGGAGAACTGACGTCATATTTCAAAATGTTATGACGCAGCTTCCTAAAATTACATCATTACACGTGTGCTTCATATGGTTTTTATTAACTCGATTATGTTGAACAATGAGAATAATAAAAGTTATGAGCTCACCATTCAGTCTGGAAACAGTCGAGGGATCTCGTCATTCCCATACGAACGAGAAAGTTCCTGACGAAATCATCGATGATTTCTGGTGTTTGTGTGACCGATGCTCGAGCTTCGCTCTCGTGGCGGGCCTGAAAGCAGTTAAAATACAAGTCACTGAACAGTTTGTGAAGTGTGTACCGGCCTCGGTGTCACAGTGGTTAAGCCATCAGATTACAGGCTGGTAGGTATAGGGTTCGCAGCCTGGTACCGGCTCCAACCCAGAGTGAGTTCTTTAGGGCTCAATGGGTAGGTGTAAGGCCACTACACCCTCTTCTCCTTCACTAACCAACTAACAACTGACCCACTGTCCAGGACAGACAGCCCAGATAGCTGAGGTATGTGCCCAGGACAGCATGCTTGAACCTTAACTGGATATAAGCACAAAAATAAGTTGAAATGCAATGAAATGTGAAGTGTTTATGTGTAAACAGTTGATGTATATGTTTGAGCTGGGGTGTCGTTAAATATTAATTCATTCCATTTATCTTAAAATGAATCTAAAAATGTATCTTATGAGTGAAAGTGAGATTTGATTTTATTTTATGAAAAATGGACTATAATTTCAGTTTGGTTTGATATAAGAAGAAAAGTAAAAGTGTTTTGGAAATAACAAAAAAACACCCTATTTATGTGTGCTATTTATAAAACAATTGGCTCAAAAATAAATAACTTGTAGTAAATTCCATAGTATGAAAAAAGGCATTCCCTGTGTGAAGGACTATAAGCTGCTATCTTTCATAGTTTTAATAATCCGCCAGGTACTACGTGTTTCCTGTCAATGTCAAAAGTATTAGTACCTTAAATTAGATAAACGTTATGAATGTTATGAAGGAAAAAGTAGTCTCAGTTAATGATGTTAACCCTAATATATTGACCAGTATTACTAGTTTGTCACTACAGTCTCCACTAGTACTCTAGTCTAGCAAGACTCGAGTTCATTCACAGGACTCGAGTACCCATGCAAGGATGAGCACTCCTGCTCCCCACCGCTCCCTTGAGAATGGTATTAATACGGTAATATCTTAAATGGCTCCCCATAAACTAAAGTAGGGGAGTAATTAATCACTCCCGTCAAAAAAAAGTTCACGTCAGGGTCCACTGACAAATGGAAATGTTATTGCACTGAGATGTCTCTTAAAGGTGGTTGATAAATTTATTCGAATTAACAACATTGAAAATGATAAGGAAGGAAGGAAATGATTTATTTAACGATGCACTCAACACATTTTATTTACGGTTATATGGCGTCAGACATATGGTTAAGGGCCACACAGATATTGAGAGAGGAAATCCGCTGTCGCCACTTCATGGGCTACTCTTTTCGATTAGCAGCAAGGGATCTTTTATATGCACTATCCCATAGACAGGATAGCACATACCATGGCCTTTGATGTACCAGTCGTGGTGCACTGGCTGGAGCGAGAAATAGTCTGAAAATTATAAAACCTAATGCTAAGTTATACATACCAAACTGTGTTTAAATTGTTAATGACCCTATAAAATGCTATTTAATACAAACCGTGGCTTGTTCATCCTCTATCGATTCTCGGATTGTCCTCACAGCGATATCCAAATCTTCATCATACTCTATATATATAAAAAAAAGTTTTCTAAAATAAAAATATGCATGAACTGCTAATTGTAGTCTATACATAGCGATATACCAAATATTGAAAAAACTCAATTTTAAGTCCACTTTCATTTAACAAAATATATAATGTATAATGTATTTAACATTATCATATTTCTGATCATTAGAACTTCTTGTTTATGCAAAGGGCTAACATTAAGCTAGAAAATAATAATTGGTAATAGGCAACTACCCTGTAGTGTACCAATAACTAATGTTTATAACGATGATTAACCAAATGTTTTTTCTTAGCTAAACAAACTGTCAAAAGCATGACAAAATTAAACAAAATATCAACATATTAAGATTACCTCCTACAACAAAATCCTCATCGATTGGAACTTCTTCGTAAATAAAGTCTTCATCAGTTTCCAGCTCCAACTGTACCTCTGGGAAGCAATTAAGGCAATCACGTTTGCTATTTATGTCTAAGCTTTCTCTCTATGTTGGAATCAATGATATTATCTCAATGTGTTTACAGTACTTAAGTGATCTCTAGTTTGCTTCAGTACTGGGTCAACATAACATTAACTGTAAGACATTTATTTATGCAGACAAACATCATTACATGGATTCCAGCCATTCCATACAGGTGGTATGTCAAAGCACTAAATTCAGAACCCCTGCTATTCCAAAAGCCCTAACCGTGACCTTAACACTGGAGTTAAGCCATGTAACAATTACATGTGCACAAGCATTAACATCTGGACAATGTCACTTGGCAGTATACATTACTGACAAAAAAAGAAATGTTTTATTTAACGACGCACTCAACACATTTTATTTATGGTTATATGGTGTCAGACATATGGTTAAGGCCCACACAGTTTTTGAGAGGAAACCCGCTGTCGCCACTACATGGGCTACTCTTTCCAATTAGCAGCAAGGGATCTTTTATTTGCGCTTCCCACAGGCAGGATAGCACAAACCATGGCCTTTGTTGAACCAGTTATGGATCACTGGTCGGTGCAAGTGGTTTACACCTACTCATTGAGCCTTGCGGAGCACTCACTCAGGGTTTGGAGTCGGTATCTCGATTAAAAATCCCATGCCTCGACTGGGATCCGAACCCAGTACCTACCAGCCTGTAGACCGATGGCCTAACCACGACGCCACGAAGGCCGGTCACATTACTGACAAAGTTTTAGAATAGTGGACATTTGCAGTAGCAGACTTTTATGATAGTCAAACACCCTTTTTCTGAAGCGGTTTTATATCATACCAATTTGTACTCATTCACCAACAACTCTGGATTTTCTAGTTTTCTTAATTCTGATTGTATTTTATAATGGATTCGAATTTAGGTAAACAATTACAAAATTGTTGTCTGTTGCACCTACTGATGTTTACAACTGAATTCTTACAACTGTGCTAATGTATATTTCATCAAGATAAAGTCCATAGTCTGTTTTTGACATTTATTAGACCTTTGACCACAAAAGATATAATAATAATATGGTAATAAATAACAGACCAAAATATTTATTACTAGTACGTTGATGTGCTAGTGCTGAAGACATTTCATGTCAAATAGAATCTGTTTAAATATCCGGCATGAGTTCAACCAATACCCCACTTTCAATGATTAGGGTTAGTTTTAGGGTTAGTCTTTAGATCCTTTGATAAAGAGGGGTATGGGTCAAACTCTTTTCAAATATCCTCTTCTTGTTTTTTGACCGGTAAACATCACCACAGGCTGGGAGATTATTTTTTTTGCCTGGGACCAGCAATTATTTTATGTTTATATTCACACATTAGTTTTAAGAGTTAATCATGTTTTGACTTGGGCCGGCAGAATTTGTATCATGGGTGGACCAGTTTCAGTGAGCATAAGCATATTCGATTCTAAATCATATCAATATTTATACACAGACAGTTGTTATTCAAATAGCTACCTTTTCATTAGTATTTCTACGCTTCAAATGAGCACTAAACTGGCTGCTATGTAGCAAAGATCACTGCATGTGCGTCAAAAACTGTAACAGGCATCAGCAGTAAATATTGTTAACTACGTCACTTGTTTCGGTGAGTGAAATGTTTAGTGGTATAGCTTACAGCCAAAACTTTCCAACACAAAACTTTTCAGTGTTTTATCAAAACATGTATGTTGTTCAACAAAACATATACTTATAATAATTTATAAAACATATTTTAAAGATTTTAAGACAAATTACAAAATGGAGTCCTCGAGAACCATTGTTAACAGACAACATTTTAGGAACACGAATAAAACAATTCCGATGTCTTGCAATTGTGTTAAAAGTTGAACAAATGAATAGTTATAATGGTAAAATTGTTTGGTTAAAAAATATGTTGCATTCCGAGTTTTAGTAAATATATAAACAGATATCCAGAAATGTATTTGTGGCAAGTATTAGTAAAGAGAGTTTTGCCAGCAGACGCCGTGACAATCATGTGACTTCAATAACAAAATAGCAGTACAGCTGAGAACAGACAAAAATAGTTTTAAAAATAAGATTTCTTTCAAATAACAGTCTTCGAAAATCAAAGAAAAAAGGTATTAAGAAATGTGCCGTGTTTATGACTGGGTGAGTGGGTAAAGTTTGATCTTGCTTTCTTTGCTGATTTTAACCATATTTTTATGAACATTTCTGTGAATGTGACAGACATTTGTTTACTTTCCCCGTGCAAATGTCAACGACGTCAGAAATCTTCAAATGTACATACTGTTGAGCACAAACGACGAAACCACCGAAACAGGGCCCTCACTGAAACAGGGCTATGGACGATACCTTGCTGGACTGAATATCCGGCAGGAATTTCAGCCAATTTTGACCCTTGTCCATATTCCTGTTTTCAATTGAAATTACAACTATTATAAAATAAAAATCGTATTAAAACCATTTGCTCTAATATACTATGGTATAAAAGTAAACATTCAAACTGACAAAATCAAAGATTGAAACAAACAAAATCAGCAACAACCAAAAAAATGCTAAATATATTAACGCTAATTAAAGACTAATTTTTAATCAGTGTGACAAACTAAAGCAAACGCATATTTAAACAAAACATTGTATGTAAAAACAAGGATACTTTCTAAATAATATTTATCGCTTTCATCGTACGCCATTTTGTTACTTCGGTGTCGTTATAGCAACAAACTTTAATGGTTTTACAGCTTAGTGAAAGGTACAAGGGACACAACTCATGGTTGGTAAATTCCTTCGTAATGCACATGAGCACCTCAATTCTTAAAGTAAACGTTCACTAACTTCTAATAATAAAACAAACACATATATATACAGAAAAAAGAAAGAAAAAGCTTTTATAATGAAACAATGTATTAATCTACTATTTATTCCAGTGTGAAACGATTTAATCAAACAACTGTTCCCACTCATAACAGAAACCATCCCCATACACCCAAAACAAAACAATAAACCAAACCAAAACACACACACATACACACACACACACACACACACACACACGCGCGCGCGCGCGCACACGCACACGCACACACACACACACACACACACACACACACACACACCAGAGAAAACAAAACAAATCCCATGTCATCAGAATTCTGTCAGTGTTTTCGTTTTTATAATGATCTCGTACATTTGTTACCTAATAATCGATTTTAATAATCAACATAAAAATAATTGCCAAAAGGGTGTTCCTTCACACAATCCCTCCTTAAAATGCTGTAACGGTTCCTTTGATTTCCGGAGGGGGGTGGCGGGGGTGGTGGCAGGATGTTTGGGGGGGGGGGGTAATCAAGAGAGTTTGTGAGAAAGTGATATATTTATAGAGCTACCATTGTGTATCATGTGTATTTCACGAGGGACATAAACATGATACGAAATAGTAGCGAGTTTAATATCCTATTTATTACCCATAATCGCTATTAATTTATATCACGCAACTCGTTTGGTTGAAGTTCCTGTAAGGCTGCAGTGCACCAATCGATCATGTTGAAGTGTTACGTCCCATTTGGCGTAACGCCAAGTGGGACGTATCACTTTGATATGTAACATTATATTTTAACCATATGTGTAATAAATATATTATATGGTTAAATATGCTGCTGATGGAAACATGTAGCAGATTTCTTCGGAAGTGTTAAGTCAGAAGTATCAAATGTTTGACGTCCAATAGCCAGTGATTATTCATATTAAAAGCATACTGTCACAGATTTAAGAACCTTATTTCTCTAAAAATGGATAATAAATGAAAATTACATTAATATTTGGAAACTAAATCTAGCTATCGTATCACCTTAACTGAACCACGATGGAGTGAAATCCATGTCAACCCTGTTGACAATAATAGTTTTTGAATTATAGACCATTGCCATAATTCAATTATTTTTACGAAATATCATTAATAAGTGGAGTATGGTGGCTATGTAGGCTAGATGACTGAATAAAGTACATTTAGGGACAAATCAAATGTATATATTTTTAGGTGATACTTTGTTAGGCTATTTAATAGGTCAGTAGTCTGTGACAATATGCCTTTAAAACAAACTTTATTATTGAATCTCTTCCCTATTTGTACTTTTGAAAGGTTGAGTTGATCCGAGACGATTTTAACTGGTTGAACAGTGAACTACAGGCGCGGGACCAGGATTATTTAAGGGGTGTCTACATGCAACTATTTAAATGGAAGGTATATATTAACGGTGAATACAATTTAAAATAAGTTGTGGGGGGATGATCAACATTTGTTTGTCATGAGTAGGGGAGGTCCAGACCCCCTCAATCCTCTTGGATCCGCGCCTGGATTAATAGACAGCAACAACAAAACAAACACAGTTATCAAAAACTTCACTTTGATTACCACCTGTTATTGTCACTTTTACGAAATCCATGTCGCCTTACACAAATAGTTGTAATAATTTGCTTATAATTATTTATTAATAATAATTACATTTTGAACTGACCGTGAAAACATTTAAAATGAAATAAAATTATTTTGCTTGGAAAAGAAACAATAAATTAAACAAACAAAAAAGAACATTTCCCAAGTTTGAATGGGGTGGGGGGGTTGTCCACTCTACATCTGCTCCACGGATTCTACATTACGCGAACTAGAATTCCGGGCTCTCTGCTAGAATCTAAATACAAAAAACTGATTATGTCGTGGTCGTATTCACGTAAATCCCCAAACCCCACAGACACGCTTCTTCCACTTGAATTCGAACTTTTCTGAATATCCCCCCCCCCCCCCCCCCGACAATTTGCCATTGTTCTATTTTTATAGATATACCATCCATACCACGGCTCTGTTTTGTGCCCACTCCATTCCTTTCTTAAACAAGTTGACAAGCCGCTAAACTTGGCGCGCCTTGAGGCATCATTGTAAGCGGAAGTGCGAATTAAGTAGACTTTTGACTCAGGGCCGAAGTAGAGATGCGCAAACAGCGAGTTAATCCGGACACACTGAAACGGAAAATGTTGAACTCGTGTTGTTACAATATACACACACCGATTGAGGGTTTTTTTCTGTCATTCTGTTTACAGCATAAAATGCCACGAAGACTATATAATTTGAACGACAAAACCATCATAACGACAAAGTGTATGTCTGCATGCCATCAAATCTCCCCTGCGCGTGCTGTAACCTCACCGTGGTGCAGGGGTGTAACATTCTCTTTGAGAATGGCCAATACAGCACAAATTGAAATTTTTAGTAAATGTCAGTACCTATCTGTGATTTTTGTATTTTTGCAGTTCTTTACACTGTTTTTATTTAAATCTTGAATTTTTATATTGATGTTGATTATCACCTTATTTGTTTGCATTACCATAGTTTGACACCCAATAGCCGATGTATTTTTCGTGCTGGGGTGTTGTTAAACATTCATTCATTCATTTTATGCCCACCAAATCTATATAATTTGAACGACAAAACCATTACCACGACAAAACATCGTATCTTTGCATAAGACAGAATCCTAACCCTGTGAAGTGGTTTTGTCTATAAGAGGACTGCCACTTCCCAGGACGGTACATCATTCCAAACATGCCTGCAAGAGGACTGCCACTCCAAATACTTATTTCACACATTATTTGAAGTAATGTTTATTTCAGTTAATGTTAACATATTGAATCGGTAAACAGGTGTAGCCTATATAAACACCTTTATCTACATCATATGAAATTTCAAGAAATTTGAACCTACACGAAACAGAATACAATCAAACCTGTCTGAAGCGGTCATACAAGGGAGTAGATAAAAGTGGCCGCTTAAGACAGGTGGCCGCTTATTACAGGTTGCGACATATAGTCTTTAAAACATATGTTGTTGTTTCTTGTTTTAGCGTCTTTACTGCTAATTAATGGATGTGTGTTTAACAGTTTACTATAAATAAACTTTTGACATGTCGCCTCCTTCAGGAAAAACTGCAACTGGAATGTATTAAATTAACCGTTCTCATCAAGTTTGTTTTCTCTTTCCATTTAATTATTTAATCTACTTCATGCAGTGTATTGTCATAGTAAGTGAATATACAAATGTCAAACGTAGCCTGCCCAGAGGCAATTAGATGCTTTCCATAGTCATACTTTCTTAATTGATACACAGTACATATGTCGTGACTGAATGGGTACTAGTATTTCTGAAGGTGTGAAGATCGGTTATTTGCCGCGCCTTATTGCTGTTGTTAAATATCCCTTTTATATAATAGTAAACATTTACTGTGGCCGCTTAATGCAGGTATTTTAGCGATTTTGGATCCGATTTGGGTGACCGCTGGCCGCGTTAGACAGGTAAACCCTTATTACAGGTGCATTTACGTTATAAATAGTTTGGGAGGGAAAAAAGTGGCCGCTTATGTAGGTGACTGCTGAATACAGGTGGCCGCTAGGACAGGTTTGACTGTATATACGTAGACAGCTATAAATACATGCACTCATTAATCACTGTCAAAACTAAAGAGGACTGACGAAAATTAAAACAATTATCAATATCTGACTTTCTATGGACTACGTTAACCAATTTTAAAGCACTTAAAAAAACAAAAAAACAAAACAACAACAACAAAAAAACACACGGTATTTTAAAAACACTGGTGTCACGATCCCCCAACTTGTTTCCCACCACCACCACCTTTTTAGTTGGCTCTTGTCCCGTAACACAACTCTTATACCGCATTTGTGTGGGTGTCCCACCCAATATGAGTGCCTCCTCTCCCATCTTCAATATAAAATCTTTTAAAATCCTTCTGTCATGGACGGGAGAGTTGGTGTGAGCCATGACAGGCGTGTGCTACAACAGCTTGTTCTGAACGTGTACATAAAACCCCAAGTCAAGTCAATGCTTAAAAGCCGTGAATGAGGGTGCAGAATCCAGTCCAAGTAAATATATATTATAATTGTAAAAGGAAAACACCTCTATTGATAACATTTCGAAACTGAACAATTTATGACAGCTGTGTTTAAAACATAGCCTCTAGTTGTACAGCCCCGTCAGTGGGCCATTGGGCTATTTTTCTTCCCAGACAGTGCTCCACAACTGGTGTAACAAAGGTCGTGGGATGTACTATCCTACCTGCGGTTTGATGCACACGGTACAAAAGCTCATTAATCGAAAAGAGTAGCCAGACTGACGGTAGTGGATTTTTCCCTAAATATCTCTGTGGCTCTTAAAGGGACATACCCTAGTTTTTAAACACTAAGGCATATTTTTCACTATTGGAGCCTTTTGTGATCACTGAAATCAAATATTACTTACATTTTATTGTTTAGATTATCCATTTCCGTACAACCGAAGTGTTTCTGGTCATGCTGGTGTTTCTAATACTACAAAATGCATTTTTCATATTTTTAAAAAACGCACGTGTGTCCGAGAAGTAACAGTTATGGAGTTGCGTTTTAGTCTATTTTTAAGGGTATTTCAACGTCACAGACTCTTCTTTCACTCTGTTGTATCCAAATGTGTTACAGGTTTGTAAATTAACCAAACTTAGTATCCATTTTTACTGGTTGAAACTAGGGTCTAGGTGAAAAATATTCTCTAGTGTTTAAAAAGCTAGGGTCTGTCCCTTTAATCTTATCTCCGACATCCATACAACCGTAATTAAAATGTGTTGAGTGCGCCCTTAAATAAAGCATTCCTTTCTTTTTTGTATCATAGTTAATCAGACCTCGCCGTTTAAGGGGAGATATCGCTCGCGCTGGCCATCACTCCCCTAGACACCCTTTTAAGGAGAGTAATTTTTTAGATCACCTTAGCATGTGAATTTATATGGCACCAATATGGTAATATCTTAAATGGCTCTCCGTACCGGTACGTCCGACACCCATCCCACGACTTGGCAGATCGCCTGCGACAAGCTGCCTGGAAGGTACCGCGAGTTCGTTAAGCCCTTACGTCATCTGGTCAAAGGCGATACCAATTCCACTACGTCGAGAAGAGTCACACCTTCTACTTGACGCCCGAGCGGAACGGGGTGTATCGGCAAGGACTGCTGAAATCAGACATGGATAATCCAATCATCCATCGGATTATCAGGCTGATACTTCCGGAAGACTACCCAGCCTTACTTCGGGGAGAGTGCTATATCGACCTGCCCAACTTCTTCCCGAGGTTCCGGGCCGATCACCCCAACATCTCGCCATGAGTTCCGTCAAACCTCTCCTAGGACAGGAACCTCCTTTTTAGGGCTTAGTTGGACTTTAAATCTTTTGGCCGTGGTTCAAAATTTTATGTCTATTTTTTTGTAAACAGTCCGACACACTTTACTTTGGCAGCCCGTTTAAATTGCTCAAATCACCCTAACAACGTTTTTTTTTTGGATTTTAAATTTTATCCAGACATGAGTTGAATGTAGCAGCTCCTTTTGGCTTTAGGTCCCTTGACCTAACTACTAAATTCGTATTCCAAATTCCGCCCACCTTAAACTCATCCCCCACCCCCCAGCCTGGACCATATAGATCGGACTTCAAACGTTTAGACCTCCGTTCAAACTTTTATGTCGAAATTACTTTTTTTTTTTAAATATTATTAAATAGTCCGATCCTCTCTTCTTTTTCTTATTTATTTTTGGACTGTCCTTCTAAAATGCTCCAAATTATATAAATATTCGGCCGAGCAGTCAATTCTTTTTATTTTTGGCTTGTAAATTATTATTATTATTATTTTTAATTCTATTAACCTTTTTTTAATTAATTGCTATTTTCAAAATTCTGCCCATTTTAAACTTCTGTCCCGAGTCATGCCCCCTAGCTATCCAGAGACAGGACCCGGGATAGACATGCTCGAAACCGTATTGGTATATGGGCATGTTAAAAGTATCCGCTCCGCTCCGTACCGGTAATCTAAGTTAGGAGAGCAATTAATCACTTCCCTCAATTTTCTCTCACGTAGAGAGGTCTGCTAATACATAAAGCAGAGTTAAAACACACACACAACCCCCACCCCCCAAAAACACACAAAAAAAACAACAAAACAACAACAAAAAACAACAACAACAACAAACAAACAAAAAACAAAACACACACACACACACACACACACACACATACACAAACAAACACAAAAAAAACCCAATAACAACAAAACAACAACAACAACAACAACAACAAAACAAAACCCCACAAACAAACAAACAAAAAACCACCCAAGAACAAACAAAACAAACAAAAAACCATAAAGAGTAAACAAGTTTTATAATTTGAGAAAATATTACATTAATGTACACTGACACAACATCTTTGTATTATTAAAATCTTTAAATGCATTTATCAGAACAGTTAAAAAACTGAGCTATTCTTCAAGTTGGTCCGAATGTCGTTGTGAATCGAAATGTGTCTTGAAAAGCGACATAACTGCTTTAATGATTTAAACATTTTCTGTGTGACAAGATTTCCCGCAAACACACGGTGGATTGTTCAATAATTATATCGACCCAGTTGATGCTTTAAGCAAAGACATGGGCAGACAGAGTAAATATGGCCTGTATTGAAATCTTAGCGCGCGGAATTCACACCTATTTTAACGGTTTGGTTATTTTGAGGGTGTAGTGGCAATAGTCTACGTCCTTGGTTTTTTTCTCGCTATAGTTGGCGAAACGTGCTTTTTTTTTTTTTTTTTTTTTTTTTGGGTGGGGGGGTAATTTTGTTTTGCTTTCCCTCCCTCCCTCTCTGTTTCTCTCTCGCTCTCCCTCCCTCCCTTCTCTCTCTGCTTCTCTCTCCCTCCCTCCCTCCCCCCCCTCTCTCTCTCTCCCCTCCCTCCCTCTCCCCCTCTCTCTCTCTCCCCCCCCTCCCTCTCTCTCTCTCTCCTCTCTCTCTCTCTCTCTCTCTCTCTCTCTCTCTCTCTCTCTCTCTCTCTCTCTCTCTCTCTCTCTCTCTCTCTCTCTCTAACCCTCTGTATACTGGAATTCCTTAAAACCGGACTTTTTTCGCGGTCCCTTTTTAAAAGTCAGTATAGAACTTAATCTCTCTAAACCGGATACTTCTTAAAATTGAACGTTTTACTTGATACTGATGGTGTCCGCTTTAGAAGGGTTTCACTGCATTATACACTTTCTGATATTATTAAGGTTAAAGGGACAGACCCTAGTTTCAACCCGTGAAAATTAACACTAAGTTTAGTTAATCTACAAACCTGTAACACATTTGAATAAAGTTACAACTGAGTGAAACATGAGACTGTGACTTTGCAATGGTGAAATACCCTCTAAACATAGACTAAAATTCGACTCCATAACTGTTACTTCTCAGACGCACGTATGTTTTTAATATAAAAAAAGAAATGCATTTCTCATAACCAAAAACAATTCGAATGTACGGAAATTAATAATCTAAACAATAAAATCTAAATAATGTCTGATTTCAGTTATAAAAAAAAAAACCGGCTCTAATAGTCAAAAATATGCGTTAGTGTTTAAAAACTAGGGTATGTCCCTTTAATGGCAACTGCCGATTAACCAAAGTTCGCCTGCTGCGCCACCTTTCGGCCAAGAGGACACAACTCCAGGAATGTCTCCAATTACATTTTGTTGATGGTTGACTGTCATCTATTGTGTCGTGGTTAAGTCATCGGGTATAAGGCTGGTAGGTACAGGGTTCGCAGCCCGGTACCGGCTCCCACCCAGAACGAGGTTTAACGACTCAATGGGTAGGTAGGTGTAAGATCAATACACCCTCTTCTCTCTGACTAACCACTAACAACTAACTACTAACTCACTGTCCTGAATTAAAGAATTGGAGGAATCTGAAAACGACGATAACGCTGAATTATTAGCTGCAAAAAAACAGGAATTAATAGAATTAAGGAGACAAAAGCTGAAGGGTCATTACATAAGAGCAAGGGCAAAATGGATCGAAGAAGGTGAAAAACCAACAATATATTTTTGTAATATGGAAGCTCGAAACTACTATTAGCAAATTAATATCAAGAATTGAATTAAATAATGGATCAATAGTAACTGACCAAAAACTAATTTTAGCAGAGACAAAGTGTTTTTACCAAAAGCTCTATTCAGCACCGCTTGACAAATCTGATAATAATATATTTGAGAAATTATCTGACTATACATTTGAAAAATTAACAGATGAAGAAACACATTCATTAGAAGGAAAAATTAGTTACTCTGAAGCTTTCAATTTTCTTAAAAATATGAAAAACGATAAAAGTCCTGGCTCGGATGGTTTTACGGTCGAGTTTTTCAAATTCTTTTGGGCAGATTTAGGACATTTTATAGTTAAAGCAATAAATTACAGCTATGAAGTAGGCGAAATGTCTACTGTCCAACAATTAGGAATAATCACTTGTATTCCGAAACCAAATAAGCCAAAGCAGTTTTTAAAAAATTGGAGACCTATAACTCTTTTAAATTGTATATATAAAATAGCTGCTGGTTGCATAGCTAACAGAATTAAAATTGTCCTGGATAAAATAATAAATAATGACCAAACAGGTTTCATTAAGGAAAGATATATCGGAGAAAATATACGTTTAATATATGACATTATGCAATATACCGAAACACACTTTATACCTGGTCTTTTAATATTAGTAGATTTTGAAAAAGCATTCGATTCAGTATCTTGGTCCTTTATAGAAAATGCATTAAATATATTTAACTTTGATTCATCAATTATAAGATGGGTAAAAAAACTTTGTACAAAAATTCGATGTCGAGTGTAACACAAAACGGTCATATGTCAGAAACATTTAAAACTCGAAAGAGGATGTAGGCAGGGAGATCCACTCTTACCTTATATCTTTTTAATTTGTGCCGAAATTCTTTCAATTCTTGTGAGAAATAACAATGACATTAAAGGTATTTCTATTGAAGGCGAAGAATATTTAATAACTCAATACGCAGATGATACTACTTTTATTCTTGACGGGACATCCCAGTCTCTGGAAAGTACAATGGTTTTACTTGATTACTACTCAGATATCTCAGGTTTAAAAATAAATTATACAAAGTCTAAAGCCATTTGGATAGGCAGCAAAAAATATTCTAAAGAAGTATACCATCATACACGGTGGAAGCTAGAATGGGGTGGAAATAAATTTAACCTCCTTGGTATAAATTTCACAGTTAATTTAGATGAAATTATAGATTGTAATTATAATTCGAAAATTAAAGATATGCAGAATGTAATGAAACTTTGGTCAATTAGGAAATTGTCAGTACTTGGAAGGGTTACAGTCCTTAAAACCTTAATAATACCAAAAATCACACATCTTTTAATAGCACTGCCAAATCCACCAACACATATGATACAAGCTCTTAAAAACATGTTTTTAAAATTTATTTGGCAAAATAAACCAGAAAAAATCAAGCGAGATGTATTAGTACAAGATTATAAATATGGCGGTTTAAATATTCCTGATATAGTACACCTTGTTACATCTTTAAAAGCAACGTGGATACAAAGAATTTTCCGACAAAGTACAAAATGGGTTACATTACTTGAGTCCACCACAAAGTTACGAACTAAAGACCTTGTTATATACGGAGATTACTTTCTTGTAATTAAAAAGGAAAGAGTAAGAAATATGTTTTGGAAAGATGTTTTGTGTAGTTGGGCACTAGTTCAAAAATATCAAAAGTTACAAACCACTGAAGATATCCAAGGATTGAATATTTGGTATAATACCAACATATTATTAAATAATAAACCATTTATGTATAAGAACTATATTAACAAAGGAGTCATTTTTATTAGCGACATACTGGACGAGGAGGGAGACTTTCTTACATTTGAATCCTTTACCCAAAAATATAACATAAATACTAACTTTTAACATTATGCATCGCTAACAAACGCTGTAAAAGCCTTTTTACAAACACAAGATAGCTTAACTGTAACAGAGTTTAGCAAAATTAAAATACCAATTTTTCCTTTTAAACTGATTTTTCTGTTGAACAAGAATACAACAAGTAAGGTTATGTACAATATTTTGAATAATAAAATCACCACTCCAAAGTCACAAACAAAGTATGCAAGCAAGGGTTTAATATTTGACCATCTTACATGGACAAAATATTATGTTTTACCTTTTAAATGTTTAAAAGACACTACATTAATATGGTTTCAATATCGACTGCTGCACAGAATTCTTGCCACAAATACATTTCTATATATGATAAACTATTCTGAATCAAATAAATGCTCATTCTGCAATAAACTACCTGAAACTTTACAACATTTGTTTTACGATTGTGACAAGGTACGAGAGCTTTGGAAAAGTTTAGAAAATTGGATATTTCATGAAACGGGATTTCGCATTTCACTAACAAAACATTTAATGATTTTTGGGATGATTGATGGAAAAATGGCCCAAAATATAAACTGGTTAATAATTAATACTAAATACTATATTTATACCATGAAAATACTTAAAAGAAATTTATGTATCAATGCGATTAAAGTTATTCTACATAAAAAATTTCAAATAGAAAAATATATATATTTTAAAAATTGCGAATATGATAAATTTTATAACAACTGGTCCAAGTGGCTTGATCTTCTAGCTTAAACAAAATACATATTGACACAGACGTATACAATTAACAAACTATATTCTTTAAAAAAAATCGGTCTTTCATTCCATCCAAACGTTTATTTCTAGCGTTACACACCTGTCCAAACACTCGTCTAGTTCCTTTATCTTCTACTTCTCATTTCCTTTCTTCTCTTTTTCCTTTTTCTACCTCTTTTCTACTGTCTTCTTTTCTTCCAAACTTTCTTTTATTTTTTCTCTCATTCCTCAGACCAAATGTTATTTAGAAATAACGTATGGGCGTGTCAACTTAATGTTTGAGTTTTAAAAAAAATTATGCCTAAATCTCACATTTATGAAAGATTATGCTATACAAAAAGTAAATATTTTTGGTACAATATATATGTATGTATGTATTTATATATATAAAGCTAAACCTCTATTCTATGTACATGAATGTTAGTGTATATGTGTATTATTGTAAATGTTGGTTTAAGATTGTATAATATGTGTATGTATTATGTACTATTGTAACCATGTGTATATAATATAATTATGTATATTAGCTCATTGTAAGGCAATGATGCAAGGCGCCCCACCCTTGTCATTGTTAAATTGATCTGGAGGTAATAAAAATTTATTTAAATAAAAAAATAAAAAATAAAAAAACCTCACTGTCCTGAACAAACAACCCAGATAGCTGAGGTGTGTGTGTGTGTGTGTGTGTGTGTGTGTGTCCAGGACAGCGTGCTTGAACCTTAATTGGAGCGTGCTTGAACCTTAATTGGATATAAGCACGAAAATAAGTTGAAATGAATGCTGATGGTTAACAATTATTTCATTTATTCTTTACGTTCTGGGACATTTTTAAAAATCACATACCTTGCATGCCCTTCTACATATCTTGTAAATTTTTTTAATCAACTAAATCCAGTTAATCATGGCCGTATCTACCGGTAGAAAGAGGATAGGTGCTCGCCCTCCCCAATGGATTACGAAAAGGTGTCTTTTTGAGTTTAGCTTCAAAAGACCCTTTATTGCTTAATCCGCACGCCCCCCCCCCACCCCCCCCCACCCCCCCCACTAGATATTTTATGCAAAATTCGGCCATGTTAATGTTGTTTTTTTGTATAAAAATTGCGAAAACCCGCATGGAAGCAACAATTTACATGACTTTTAGTGAACCGTTAAATCCAGATTAACATAACATTGCCAGGAAATCGACAAGCTCAGACAGAGCTGCAAACAGGCAAATAAATAATCGGAGACGGTAAACAGGTAGAAAAATGTGCCTTCACCGTAGTGGACCCTCTAGAAAAATTGGAGGAATTTAAATCATTATTTTTACACCTTTGTCAAAAAAAGATAGGACCGAGAAGATAGCCTTGTGTTCTAGGCGTATGAAAACAAATACAACACACGTCTCTTTTATGTTAAAAATTTAAATTTAATAATTAAAAAAAAAAAAATGTGAAGAGATCGCAATTGTTAATAACTGTAAAGAGAAATTTGTTCTCACATTTCGACGAATCCCAAGCCAGTACTATTTGCCCGTCAATTGTTTGCGTTAAGAGCAAAGTTGGGTTGTAACAGTTTGACATGTAAACGAGGCTGTTGACACAGGACGATGGGATCGTCGATAAATCGTCGGAAAATTCCACTGATCGCCACAAAAACAAATAATGGCCCATGGCCTAAAGAAACTGGTTATGCCCAAAATGTACATAGTCGTATAGCCTGACTTAACTTGCGAAACCTCGGATATGTTCGTAATCCATCCGGGAAAACTCGGTCGATTATGTATAATATTCTTCGATAAAAACAAATGGCTTAGCAGTAATATATCGGGTGATTTACTAAAACAAACAAACAAACAAAAAAAAAGAAAAAAAAAGAAAAAAAGAAAGAAACATCTAAAAGTAAAAAAGATATAATATATGAAAAGTATATGATTGTGGAAATTTTAATGTTTTCAAAATAACCTTATAGTCTGGACATGATTTGTAACATGCAATTTCAATGTAACCTAGACTGGAAATAGCAGCTTTAACGCTAATCAAATAGTGGCTCTCCACGTTAAGGAAACAAAACTTGATCATCTATTTTAGTTGCTAGTCTAATATATCCGATATTGCAGGTTCTGTTAGTGTCGAGGCTGAGGACAATTTGGCTGTTTGGCTAAAATTCAATCACCATTTCTCTATTTACCAAGCTAGTAGTCACGGGGATTCTATAATTCCCGTAACTGAATAAAACACGATTATCAAAATCTCTCTCCTAACTGTATATCTATTAGATCTCTCTGTAACAGGCGGTTAAACCCTAGTATGGCTCGTCTCTAGGTATGATCAGAGATACGATCTTATATAAAGTATATATATATATAGCACGTTTAGCTCACTAGAAACACAACAAAACACAATACACTTTGGAATCTGTATTAACCTACGCTGACAAATGTACAGCCGTAGTAGTTAATTAATAACAACAATAATAACAACCCAGAACTGATCACTTAATTAGTTAATCTCTAGGTGTCTAGTTACACAATATGCGAATCACTTCACCGTTACACCACACCCACACGTGTGATAAATGAGAAACGCTTCTAGGAGAAGTTAATTAATAAAGGAATTACAACACCATTCCTAACTGGTTAATTTTTAATTAACCCTTACTACTCGTTCAGTAACGTGTGATAATTGAGAAACGCTTCTTGGGGAACTTAATTAATAAAGGAATTACAGCTCTATTCCTAACGGGTTAATTTTTAATTAACCCTTAACTACTCTTTCAGTAATCTTGTAACACAGAATTAATACTGGTACCTATCACAATAAAGACAATAACCTACAGTTTACCCAGGTCTTCTAGGATGACTGGCTAAGCTTTATATTACCAAATACTCGTATAATGTTAGAACAAAAAGTCTACGATTTACTTCGTCAGATGACCGAAGACACTGTCTAAAGAATATTGGTATAATACAGTATTAAAATATTTAAAGTCACATCAATCACATCAAGGTTATACACAGAGCAGAAATAAAAATATTTACCAAAGTCCAACGGACTACGTTCCCTGGGAGCCTTCCTATTCTGGTACTCCTCGATATCTCTAAAAACTAGCTATTTATTATAAAAATCAGAAACACCTGGGGGTACAAGGCGGTACCTCCCCCTATCATCTGATATTCCACCTCTCCCAGAGTCGGTATAATTTCTCTGATCGTCAGACTTACTGACCCCTTGGTCGCCAAATCACGGTCGTCGAAACCGCACTCGCAGAGGTATTACGTAACTACTCGCCACATGGCCTCCGCACCTGGCTGGATGTGTACGGTCGCGCGGAGATATTACGTAACAAGTTGCCCATCTGGGCTTAAGTGCAATTAAACTGCACACGGCCCTCTAACACAATTAAAATCGCCACAGGCGAAAATAAATTTAAGAGCATGTTCCGTCACACTAGTCGTACATGACACTCCCGATCTCGAGAATAAATATAGATAGACAGACAAACAGGTGGACGAACGGACATATAAAGAGATAGACATACATATATATTCATAGATGGATGGGCGGACAGACTCAAGTAGGAAAACAGGCTGATAGATGGATGGATTGATGGACTAACGGACGGAATGACATAGATATACAGATTATATATATATATATATATATATATATATATATATATATATATATATATATATATATATATATATATATATATACATAATACGTGTGTATATGTGTGTGGATGGATGGATGTATAGATAGATGGACAGACATATATAATTGATAATAAATGACCTATAATAATAAATTATGCAAAGCCGATTTAACAGTTTCTGATCGTTCTGCCCGCTTCTCTTCTTTTCATGTGTACTGCCGACCGCCTTCTTTGTACTTACTCGATGCCCCATTTCGCAAGGATCTTTTTGTGTTGGAAGTCCAGTCGTGCTAAACGTGCGTACAACGATCAATTCCATTAATACAACGGGAATGGAAGCCGCCATCTTTGTCACCTAACATAGAAGTGGCCGTGTATATAGCTTCGGCTAATTAGGGCTGGCTACCTTCACAGCAGTCGTATTTGTTTTTAGGAAAGTCAATCGTAAGGCAAACACGCACATAGGCGTATGGGCTCCCACTTGTGTAGAGGGGAGGGGGAGGGCAGACTGATTTTTGCCTGAATTAAACGAAAATGCCCGAATCCGAATAACATTATTTTATTATATTTGCAGTACTGCCAAATAGCTATATAGGGTTGCAAATGAATCACTACGCATTTTTACATGGAGTATACATAATATTGTGCGTAGAATGATAGACAAACAGTGAAAAGGTTTCAGGCCAGCTAATTTACCTGAAAATCGCTTTCGTTTTCCCCGAATTTAAGTATTTGCTTTAGCACTATGGGTGGGGTGAGGGCACTTATAGCCACACCCCATCTAAATGTCCCCGTGCTAAGCAAGGGTGACATATTGTATTATCATAATCAGAGGCGGATCTAAGGGGGGCAAGGGGTCCGCCCCCCTAACTTTTGCGACAGTTATAATTTTATTAGGCCTATATATTAATTTTCATTCCCCCTCCAAACCACCCCCAAAGTTCCCTTGTCATTCCGCCTCATGTCATTGGCGGCCCCCCCCCCCCCCACCACACCACCACCACCACCACCTTAAATGGATTTTTTGGATCCTCCACTGATAATATGGTGAATCGAGACTATGCTACTTTAAAACAAAAAAAGCAGGAGTAAAAAAACTAAACAAAAAACAAACCAAACAACTCTTCAGTTTACTGTGTGGACAACGTACTGAAAATGCCAGGCTAGAACTCTGTTTCTATCCCAGTGTGAACTGCATCTACCTCGGTCATTAGTGGGATGGCGCTACTGTTTAAAAATGCTAAGACCACTCGGGGAATTCAGAGTCATCTGGAACACACACGCACGCTAAGCTGCATGGGCGTGACGTCACCTTTACTATCACCGTGCGTAGTACCGTTACCGCTGCCGCTGTTGCGTGATTGCTACTGTTGAAGCCGTGTTTTTGATGTTGACGCCATGTACATCGCTGTAAAGGACTGTCTTCAAATATGTGTACTGCTGTCGAGTGTGATGGTGAAAGGTAGGATAGAGTTTTGTGTTTTGTTTAATAGATTTTTCTTTATTAATCATCGGGTGTTGGATGTTAAACGTGTTATTTGTGACGAGAAGTCTTAGAGAAAAGCTACTACTTTTTTCTATTAGCAGCAAGGGATCTTTTATATGCACTTTCCTACAGACAGGACATTACATACCACGGCCTTTGATATACCAGCCGGGGTGCGCTAGTTAGGGCAGAAAAAAAAGCCATTGAACATAAGATATAAATAGACAAATAGACAAATAATTAAAAAAATAAATATAAAATATGAAATGTACGGTAGTTTTACATTGACAGAAATATTCGGTCTAGAAAAAAAGATTGCTCTTAAAAATAAATATACAAGCAAAGCAGTCCCAAAACACCCACAACTAAAATAAAATAAAATAAAATAATAAAACAATTAATGAAAAAAAAATTCTAATAATAATTATATGGGTTTTTTATTTACGAATTAATCCATTATTAATTACAATATTTGTTATTCTTAGTATGTATTTCTGTTGTTAGTTTGTTATTATATTATTGTTCTTGAAACTTATTTTCGAATTATCCGTGTCTCATTAAAAGGGTGGGGTATACCAGGCGTCCGAACCTTACATTTGTGAAAATGCACGTAACAAAAACGAATTCTCTGTCAAAATAAAAGGAGGAATCTACAAAAGACACATACCACATTTCGCAAGTATTCATCATACTTACTTGACAAGATGTAACAACTTGCTGTGATTCACATGGCTAAATATCCGACATCGGCATCAAAACAATTTCCAACTATCTAAATTCAAAGACATATTTCTCATAATTCTGTAAATTATGTTTGTAGGCCTAAAATATGAACGTTTGAGATTATCTGTGCTTATTAGGCCTACCTATTTTTACCAAATGTGCATTTCCAGGGCGATTGGCGTTATAGTAGAGCCTTCATTTAAAGACATCTTTTGAATTTTAGATACCTAAATTTTGGTCTCTATTGTATCCTAGCATTTCATTTTTTAATAAAACTTTTTTTTTCTTTCTTTTTTAAACAAACATTTATACATTTATTATGTCCTAGATCATACAGCAGTGTTGGGGTTGGGAGCCCCGAATCACTGCTTTACATACATATCTATGTTCTAAGCAAGAACAAACTATTTTTAAAATAACAAAACTAATAGAAACTGATTCAGACTAACGTTCAACACATACAGATGGACGTGGACAGAGATCTATAATATAAATATATATTTGTTATGATCCGAGATTTAAACAGAGAAAATAACGAATAAGAGGGAGGAGAATCAGAAGGAAGAAGATGTACACGAAGAAGAAGAAGAGTACACGACAGAGATAAATGGCATAAGAAAAAAAATATTGTTTCGAATTATATAAAACCTGAAATCCTGCTATCTCCAAACATGCATATCCTAGCATTGCTTGCCGTTAGAGGTTTTTCTTACACACGCGTTGGTCAGAACATAATTCGCTGTTTATGACAACACACACCAGTAACACGCTTGAGTCAGGGGCGTAGCGTGATCTGGACCTGGGGGGAGGGGGGGAGGGGGTCGAATATGAACCAAGTGGACCCGTTTTCTATTTTGTATTTGCACCACCAGAAACTCCATATATATAAACCTGTATGTTTTAGTTCTGAAAGCTGACAATTTGCTTCATTGGGGGGAGGGGTTCGTCCGAACCCCCGACCCCCCCCCCCCCAGCCTACGCCCCTGTGTGTTATCAATTTAAAGTCATACGACTGGCTTCACCTGATATCATCACTGTTTTTACAATGATATGTCATCTCTGCTATATACTGTTTTTTTAATGTTTTACTTAAAGGGACATTCCCGAGTTTGGTGCATTGTAAGATGTTTCCGACTAATAAAATATTTCTAATATTAAACTTCCATGTTAAATATATTTTCTTGTTTAGAGTACCAGTGTCTGTATATTCAATGTGTTTCTGGTCGTCTTAATATTGGTAAGAAGCCCAAACTGGGAAATAAAATGAAATTTAACCTGGTACAAATATTAGAACGATCAGAAACACGTTTAATATACAGCCACTATTATTTTATACAGAAAAAATATATTTGATATGTAATTACAATCGTTAAAAAGTCTCTGTTAGTCGATAACATCTTTACAATTGCAGCAAACTCAGGAATGTCCCTTTAACAATGCACTCAACACATTTATTTATGGTTATATGGCGTCAGACATATAGTTAAGGACCACACAGATATTGAGAGAGGAAACCCGCTGTCGCCACTTCATGGGGTACTCTTAGATTTGCAGCAAGGGATCTTTTATATGAACCATCTCGCAGACTGGATAGCACATACCACGGCATTTAATATACCAGTCGTGGTGCACTGGCTGGAACGAGAAATAGCCCAATGAGCCCACCGACGGGGATCGATCCCACACCGACCGCGCATCAAGCGAGCGCTTTACCAGTGGACTACGTCTCGCCCTCTGCTATATACATTCCATTGAGGTGTGAAAGTTTAGGGTTTTTCGGCTAGTCTTGGAAGTGGCAGTCCTTCTACGGGCTGTGCAAGAGTAGCGAAACATGGTATTGCTCCTGAGGACGAGCACATGATTGTTCATCGTGGAGGCAATCACGACTTTGTCTAACTCCCTTTCGACTCTGCTTTGTGCAGATACGATTTCGATATGGGAATGCGGTTTTGACGTTCAGATTAGGCGATGACCCGCTCGCTACAGCCATACGAGAGGACCTACACAAGAATTGGGCTCTTTACCAAATGTTTGACATCCAGTAGCCGGTGGTCAAGAAATCAATGTGCTCTAGTGGTGTCGTTAAACAAAACAAACGTTTTCTGTATATCTGCCCATGTTCTTAGATTTAAGCATGCTAGGGCTAAAGGACGGTTCTGAGAATAGAGGTGTAGGACACATGTCAAGACAACTAAAATACATTTCAAAGTATATTTGCGTTACTACTGAACCAAGTAACTTTGATGTCAGGTCATGCTTTGAAAAGAAGATCCAAAATGTTCAGACTATGGCCGTGGTTAGACAAGAATCAACCACTATTTTGCCAAATGCCTGTTCGTAGAGGAAACCCGCTACATTTGTTCTAATACAGCAAGTGATCTTTTATATGCACTTTCCCACAGACAGGAAAACACATACCACGGCCTTTGTCCAGTTGTGGTGCACTAATTGGAACGAGAAAAAACTAATCAGCTGAATGGATCCACCGAGGTGGTTCGATCCTGCGACGTAAGTACCTTGAGCGAGTACTCAAATAACGAGAGAGGCAATGCCTCCAAAGGCTACACTTTTTGATTAGCTGCAATGGTTGTTTTATATTCACCATATGGATTCCCAAACTGGATAGTACATACCACGACCTCTGTTACACAAGTTGTGGAGCACTGGCTGGGACGAGAATTGGCCCAACGGGGAGGCGTAAGACCACCACACTAATTTCTTTTACTAACCACCATCAGGACAATGAACAAACAACCTAGATAGCTGAGTTGCCTGTGCCCAGGAATGCGTGCTTGAAGCATAACTGGATATAAAGTTAGTTTGTTTTGTTCTGTGACAACACTAGAGAACATTGATTTATTAATCATCGGCTATTGAATGCCAAACATTTGGTAATTTTGACAAATAGTCATAGAGATGAAACCTGCTACATTTTTCCATTAGCACCAAGGAATCTTTTATATGCACTTTCCAAAAGGCCTAATAGCACATACCACGACCTTTGATATACCAGTCGTGGAGCACTGGTGGGAACGAGGCAACCACAATGAGAGAATGGGTCCACTTGGGTTGGTTTGACTGAAAACACATTTTATTGCATAATATATATACAATTTTCAATAAATAAATTAATTAATTAATCAATCTATCAAAGTAAACGTTTGTATACTTGGGGTGGTTCAATCTTACGACGCAATCACGTCAGGCAAGCGCTCTGTGGACTGAGATAGATCCCATCCTTAACTGGATATAAGCATGAAAATGGAGGTAGGCCTAAAATAAAATTAAATTTAGACCCGCCATTATGACAGGCTTAACACGAGCGTTACTCACCACTCGGTCGTGATTCGCGTGTTTGCATTTCGCGCCGCATCTTTGTTGACTTTGAAAAGTGTCAGCCATTGATCCAGTAATTCTGTGTACTCCGTAAATAACTGTATAAGTTATCAATGCAGGGGTCGAAATACTGCCGACCCGACCGGTTGAACTAACAGTACATGAGATAATCGTACATACATCTCTGTCTTGAAAAACCGGCCTCGGTGGTGTCGTGGTTAGGCCATCGGTCTACAGGCTGGTAGGTACTGGGTTCGGATCCCAGTCGAGGCATGGGATTTTTAATCCAGATACCGACTCGAAACCCTGAGTGAGTGCTCCACAAGGCTCAATGGGTAGGTGTAAACCATTTGCACCGACCAGTGATCCATAACTGGTTCAACAAAGGCCATGGTTTGTGCTATCCTGCCTGTGGGAAGCGCAAATAAAAGATCCCTTGCTGCTAATCGGTGAGAGTAGCCCATGTAGTGGCGACAGCGGGTTTCTCTCAAAATCTGTGTGGTCCTTAACCATATGTCTGACGCCAGGACTGGCCAGCGAAAGAAGTTGAATGATAGGAGGAGTTGCCAGATAAGGAAGAAATGAAATGGAATTCAAGGGAGAGAAAAAAATAATAATAAAAAAATATATAAAATTACCCAATGTTTGATCTCCAGTAGCTGGTAATTAATAAATCAATGTGCTCTAGTGGTGATGTTAAACAAAACAAACTTTAACTTTAGCTAAACAATTGTATCACTTTGTCACGTGTTTAATAATATATTATACATGTAATTTTAGTCTTAACTAAAGCAGAAAATTCTTGATAATTAAATATAAAGAATCAATGTTTTCTTTTGGCGGAATAGATGTTACCCCAGTGGTAAAGCGTCCACCTAATGTAGCGGGTTTTCTCTCTTAGAATTACCAAATGTTTGATATCCAATAGCCGATGATTAATGATTCAATGTGCTCTAGTGATGTCGTTAAACAAAACAAACTTTACTTTGCTCTGATGACGGTGAAGGATTTTGGCACAAACATCAGTATGTTAGGGCTATGTATCTTAGGGTGTCGTTTTTCAGTCAGAAAAATCTTAAGTAAGGCACAAAACTCGGTATAATTAAAGGAAGAAAGCAACTGTTTTATTTAACGACGCACATTTTATTTACGGTTATATGGCGTCAGACATATGGTTAAGGACCACACAGATATTGAGAGAGGAAACCCGCTGTCGCCACTTTATGGGCTACTCTTTCCGATTAGCAACAAGGGATCTTTTATATGCACTATCCCACAGACAGGGTAGTACATGCCACGACATTTGATATACCAGTCGCGGTGCACTGGCTGGAACGAGATATAGCCCAATGGGCCCACCTACGGGATCGATCCCAGACCGACCACGCATCGAGCGGGCGCTTTACCACTGGGTTACGACCCGCCCCCGGTATAATTAAAGTTAAATAATGATTGTTTTCTTGTGACAGCGAAACAGATGTGCTACTCGTGTCAGTACAACAACAACCTCAAGAAGGACGGCTACGAGTGCGTCACGGACCCCAGGAATTGGACGACCGGCAACTGGAGGATGAAGTGTCCAAACAAGTGCCTCATCATGTCCACCTGGGACAAAAGTAAGTAAAGGCGGGGCCACACCATACGAGTGCATCGTACGACAATAGCGATCGCATATAAATAAAAATAAAGTAATTTCAACTTATTTTCGTGCTTATATCCAATTAAGATTCAAGCACGCTGTCCTGGGCATACACCTCCGCTATCTGGGTTGACTGTCCAGGGCCCTGTTCCACAAAGCGATCTTAGCCCTAAGATCACCTTAAATGCATAGCTACCTTATGCACTAAGGTGATCTTAGTGTTGAGATCGCTTCGTGGAACGGGGCTCAGGACAGTGGGTTAGTTGTTAATTGTCAGTGGTTAGTGAGAGAGAAGATGGGGGGGGGGGGGTGGTAGTGTCCTTACACCTACCCAATGAGTCGTTAAAACTCGCTCTGGGTGGGAGCCGGTACCGGGTTACGAACCTTGTACCTACCAGCCTTATTTCTGATGACTTAACCACGACACCGTGACCGAGGCCGGTGTTGAAATCATAATTCTGTCTTGTCACAATCGGCTATTCTTGTCTCGTGTGACGTCGCCTTAAGACTGTGGATCATCAAACACATGTATTTCTGTATCATCCTAGGGAGTGACGCAGGCCTCTGGACATTTAGGGTCAAATTAAAAAATCCTGTTTATGCCTTACACGCGTGTAACTACATACATTTACAATGCTTAAACACCTGCGTTTAAACCTCCCCCCCCCCCCCCCCACCAAAAAAAAAAAAAAAAAAAAAAACAAAAAAAACAACAACCCACAAACAAACAAAAAAAACCAAAAAAAAAACCCACCACGTTTCCTAAATTCGACCCTTACAATTTGCATAAACTATTAATTAATGGGTTACGCTATTTATTTAGTTTTAAATTCTGGTAACCCATAATTGTTTTGCGTAAAACGGCGCTCTAAATGTAATACACGACCGTAAATAGATTAGGCAAAACTAGATTTGTGCGGGCGACGCGCGAACAAAACGATCGTTCTCGGAATTTTCAAAGGCTTCGTCTTAGAGTGTGTTCGTTTCGGACCTGATGGTGATCTCGTGAATGTGTGTGTGTGTGTGTGTCTGTGCGTGCGTGCGTGTGTGCGTATGTGTGTGCGTATGTGTACGTGGATGTGCGTGTGCGCGTGTGTGTGTGCGTGTACGTGTGCGTGCGTGTGCGTGTTGTATGTGCTATGATACCCGACAATTTTACATCATTTTGCTAATTGCAAAAACCAAACATTCGACTTTTATGTACCGCGGATCTAACGGAATAGTTCTAGAATAGCTGCTATCGGTTGTACTATACCAAATAAAATCCCATAGGCATCCATGTTAACGTTTGTGTTTAAAAACACTATATGTAATAATATATCAACCAAACTATGACCCATAAATACAGTACTACAACCCTTACCTCAACATATTAACTGAAGAAAATTGTACCTTTCACGGCTTATTTTCGGTAGAATCAGATGTTTTTAGCCTACAACACCCCTAGTTTCGTACAAAATTTGAGTAGGCCTACCTTTTTCTACAGGTAACCCATACATGTTTCAAGCACAAGGCTACTTGACACAGTGGTACACACATTCTTTGCTCTTTTGGGTTTTTTTACAACAAATATTCACATTTATCACCAATGACAAGACGTGTGGTATTGACTGCTCTATCAAAAGTTCGGTGCGCCTCCAAATTTGACTCAGCCGGAAGTTATTTTGTTTAGTATTACCGTATATCATTTTATAATTTCAGAAAGCAAAGATTCGACTTTTATGTATCGCGGATGTAGTGGCAAGGGAGAGAAGCGCGAAGACTCCTGCACACAGGACGAAGTGCGCATGGACTGTTTTTACTCCTGTGAGGAGAATTACTGCAATGATTTCCTCGGCCGAGAGGCCTTCAAGAACGAAGAGGATTTCCCAGGTGTCGCTGCGACGAGGACTTCTGACGTCGTGGCCGTTGTCGTTTTGTGGATATTCGGTTCGGTTGTCACGTGGTTACTGTGATCGTTGGGTGTGAAGTCATGTGATTCAGGCGTGTGTGCAGCAAATTTTGCAGGGTGTGTGTGTGCTCTCCAAAAAATTATATATAAAAAAAAAAAAATGTTTTGCCAGCAGCAGGGGAATTCGACCGCTAACTCACCCGCTCTGCACACGCGCCTGTGTTCATTGTAATAATCGCACGGTTTCTGTAATAAGTTGTATTGTTGGTTATGAAACCACGCGGGTCCCATGATCACTAGGCCTGAAAGCACGTGGTTACTCTGATCACGAGATCTGAAGTCACGTGGATACTATGTTTACTGTGATACATTTTAGCAGCGTCCATACTCACGTAGTCACTGTGATAAATTCTGATATATCGATACGTAACAATGTGCTTATTTTGTGACGTTTTAATGTATGGTTATGTAACCGTAAGGTTAAGGATACTATTAATAACTTTTATCGAAGGAGCAATGGCAAGTAATTTTATTCAGTGCATCATGCTGAATATAACATATACGGTATTTGTTTTTTTACAATGAACATTTACAATGACAAGATGACAAGGGGTATTCTTCGTAAAGTTTATACAATACAGACATGGTACAACATAACTGCATACTACTAAAGGGAACACATGGCTAAAGGATATGACAATGCACAGAGTATCAATGATAAGATTATCAGAGACTCTTTAATCATATGACAGGGCCTGATCAAAATCCTAGGGGAGTGGGCACTACTTTTTATAAACAAATGAAACACTATACAAATTAAACCCTGAGATGTGTATGCTATTTTCTGGAATTAAAAAAAAGAAGAAGAAAAGTACGGCCCTGTATGATTGTTGTGACAAGGTTTATCAATTATGTGTGGTTACTGCCATGACGTTTATTTTATTATTTATTTATTTATTATTATTATTATTATTATTATTATTATTTATTATTATTATTATAGGCACGGCGGAGCAGGGGGGTGGGGTCTCGATCTAAGTCACCCCCCCCCCCAAAACCAACTTATATTATTATTATTATTATTTAGCTTTATATAAAAAATTGAATTTTATTTTCTTGCTGTTTATAAGAATATGTAATCAAACGGTTACCAAGGCAACGTTTATAGCACTCTTGGGGGTGTCAGTCCTCCTACTGACAAAGGAATGACGACGTGTTGTCCCTGTGAGTGGCAATCCTCTTATTGGTCGTTCCATTGGAGCAGGCATGATCTTGTCTTGTGCGGAGATACAATTTTGAATGCAATAATTGTATTGTCAGGTCTAGGTCTTTATTCACACAGAGCACGCATGCGTCTGCGATTCTTGGAAGGGAATTAAAGATACAGACCCTAGTTTCAACCCATGAAAATTAACACTAAGTTTAGTTGATCTACAAACGTGTAACACATTTGGATAAAGTTACAATTGAGTGAAACATGAGTCTGTGACTTTGAAATGGTGAAATACCCTCTAAAAATAGACTAAAACTCGATTCCATAATTGTTACTTCTTGGACGCACGTGCGTTTTTAAAAATATGAGAAATGCATTTTGTGATATTAAAAACACCAGGATGACCAAAAACGGTTATAATAGTAAAACAAATACGCCTTAGTGTTTAAAAACTAGGGTATGTCCCTTTAAAAGGAGAGATTTATCCAGGACTGATGGGATTGGGAAAAGTAATGGGAGTAAATCATACTTGGGATTTATTTTTTCAGGCCACTGAATGATGCAGTACACAACTGTTAAATTAATTTATTACAACAGACATATATTTTGGGGGGAATGTTTAGTTCAGAATTTGGGTATTATCAGTTCCACTTTCTTTTGGGAAGAGGCCTATGTTTGGACACACTAAATGCCTGGATAAATCCCTGAAAACCCCAGCAATACATTCGCAGCGCAACGTTTAAATTGTGAGAAAGGACCCAGATTCTTTCAGTATATTATATCTATCTATGTGGTACCGATATTATTGATTTTTTTTTTTTTTTTTATCAGAGAATAAAATCACTACGTACCTACTGTGATGACGTTTACGGGGATATGCGACTATGACGTTGTGGTTGCCACGACGATATTTACTGCGTGTTATATATTTCCGTGATTATGTGATAACTGCTATTTAATGAACGTGACATTGTGATCATATGCTCTTTTGTGTGACCCAGAGGTTATTTAGACACATGATCGAAAGAGAGAGAGAGAGAGGGGGGGGGGGGGGGGTGGAGAGGGGGGGGGGGGGGGAAAGGGGGTGGAGAGAGAAGAGAGAGAGGGGAAAAGGGGGGTGAAGAGAGAGAGAGAGAGAGAGAGAGAGAGAGAGAGAGAGAGAGAGAGAGAGCACTTTCTTAAAAATCAAAAAAGATATTTTCTATATTATTTCATATTTACAATACAAAGAGAGAGAAAAATCATGTCAAATTAAGGTAATTAGAGTCAAACTTTGTCACTTGCAGATTTATTAGATATAATCTGTTTTAAATATGCTGTTTGTATAGTAATATTCTGTTAAAATGAAATTTCGTTATCCATTAAAAGCAAATTATACATGTTTCTTCTTCCTATTGTTTGTATATACTATAACAGCACCCCATAATGCTAATATAATTTTTAGGTTTTCATTCCAGGAATTTTCATGAATCATAAATGAGTTAGGGCCTACAAGAAAAAAAAAGATAAATTTTTTTTAATTAACATTTGAATTACGGTTATATGGCGTCGGCCATCTCGTTATGGACCACAGAGACATTGAGAGAGGAAGCCCGCTACCGCTACTCAATGGGCATCTTTTTTAATTAGCAGCAAGAGATCTCTTACATATACATCATCCCACAGACAGAACAGTACATACCACGGCCTTTGTTACACCAGCTGTGGGGCACTGGCTAAAACGAGAAATATCCCAATGGACACACCGACGGGGATAGATCCTAGATAGATCAGGCATCAGGCGAACGCTTCACCACTGGGCTACTTCTTGCCCGATGTTAAAAAAACAACAACAAAAAAACAACAAAACAAACCAAACAAACAAACAAACAAAAAAAACCCAACCGTTTGGGTATAATTTTGATTAGAACTATAGTTATGTACTATTTTCAGTAACAAAGTTTGATACAAAAACTAACGAAATATCTTGAAGTCATGATCACGCGGCATTAAAGGCGACACGACACGAGTGCTCATACGAAGGAAGGAAGGAAGGAAATGGTTTATTTAACGACGCACTTAACACATTTTATTTACGGTTATATGGCGTCGGACATATGGTTAAGGACCACACAGATATTGAGGGAGAAAACCCGGTGTCGCCACTTAATGGGCTACTCTTTTCGATTAGCAGCAAGGGATCTTTTATATGCACCATCCCATAGATAGGATTTCACATACCACGGCTTTTGATGTACCAATCGTGGTGCACTGGCTGGAGCGAGAAATAGCCCAATGGGCCCACTGACGGCGATCGATCTCAAACCGACCGCGCATCAGGAATATAATAATAATACAATAATATTCAGCTTCGGGTGTAGGGCGCTATGATATATAGGCTATGAAGTGGAGGGTCTGTTTTTTCTCGTATCAACCAGTGCCAAACGATTCTTGGATCGTTGGTTAAGCTATGGGAGCCAAACTACGCTTCCAAGTGTGTAACACTTATGTGAGGTCATTTTTCATTGTAATATAATGGCAATATTCAGCTTAGGGGATAGGGCGCTTTGTTTAATTGGATACCACTAGAGCACATTGATTTATTAATCATCGGCTATTGGATGTCAAACATTTGGTAATTTTGACATATAGTCTTAGAAAGGAAACCCGCTACATTTTTTCATTAGTAGCAAGAGATCTTTTATATGCATCATCCCACCGACAGGATATTGACAGTGTTTTCACACTCTGGTTTGGTGATGGCTTCTTAAACATCTTTCCTCTCAGAATAGCTGCATCAGTTGTACAAATGTCCCTTGAGCTTGGTACCATGCGGTACTGACCTCTTTGTATGGTTCATCACTAATGCCAAGCTCGCTAAGAGCTTCAGATGTAGCCGGTGGAACTTTCCCGAATACATTCAATAACATTTTTGCCAAACATCACCAATTTGTCCGTTTGGTTTACTTTCTGTTACTGCATGAAACTCTGGTAATGTTGAGGTTCTTTCTGAACCCTGTTCATCATCAAGTTGATCTGGCTGTGATTTACGTCTGTATCTATAATTATTCATGTATTGGGAACCGTGTGTGTAACCTTCTCAGGATGAGAAACCAACAGTCTGTGTCTGGTGTAGAAATTCACTGCCATATATGTTGTCAGTGATCAGAAGCATTTCCCGCATGCACCGATTCGTTATTGGTTACATGGGTGTAAGATTTATTTTTAACACGGAGCAATATTTATGAAAGATGACAGTAGATATTCCCACTAACCAGGCTACAGATTTTTTAAAGCAATCTTGGCGCTACAATGTCATAAAAATATCGTAGGTCACGATGTGACAAAGACACACGCCAGAGCCTACGTCGGTTTTACGATATCGTAGTGATAAGTTAGCTTCGAAAATATGGGCACAGTTCGTGGAAATAACTTTCGTGGCCGAGGATTACAAGGTTCTATCTGCAATTTAAAAAAAAAGAGTTAACCGTCCTATTTGATAGAAAATAAAATTATCTACACAGTAAACAGTCCTAGAATATGGTACTTTAAGACACAGTTGTTATATTAAAACTATTGCAAAGACCTCTCTATGACTCAGATATGGTAGCTCCAAACTTCAAGAGGCGATTTCTCAAAATGGGGTTTTCTGCACATAGAACCGTGTAATGCTCCACCCACGTTGTATGTTGAGAATGCTTATCCAACCAATGACATCGACTAGATATACAAATGATCATCTAATAATACATCTGGCAGATAAAGTTATTCATGGTGGACATTAATAAAGAGAATTCAATGTATTCACGAAAGCTTTGTCCAACACTGAAGCCAGCTTGGAATCAGTGATGAACCCATACAACTGAGAGGGAATCGTGATGAAAATGTGAAAATGTGAAGATTTTACTGCACGGAACCAAGCACAAGGGGACATTTCTACAACTGATGCAACTACTCTGAGATAAAAGAAGTTCAAGAAACCACCACCAAACCATAGTGTGGAAACACACCGTCGCCTATATCTGGGGTATAGAAAGAGCATACTCAAATAGTACATCTCCAAGCAAATATCTGAGTTCAAGATTCCATGCTACATCTGGCAATGCTTGATCCATGCAGTCTTGGTTGGGTCAAGGGGGTTGGTATATTTGTGTCAGTGCTGTTGGAGGTGCAGTCTGTATCAGAAGATGTGTTCAGGCTAATGGACAACCTTCAATGTACAGAGGGCTGTAAGTGTGTATGGGACCAGTAAGTGTTCAGGCTAATGGACAACCTTCAATGTACAGAGGGCCGTAAGTGTGTATGGGACCAGTAAGTGTTCAGGCTAATGGACAACCTTCAATGTACAGAGGGCTGTAAGTGTGTATGGGACCAGTAAGTGTTCAGGCTAATGGACAACCTTCAATGTACAGAGGGCTGTAAGTGTGTATGGGACCAGTAAGTGTTCAGGCTAATGGACAACCTTCAATGTACAGAGGGCTGTAAGTGTGAATGGGGCCAGTAAGTGTTCAGGCTAATGGACCTGTAATTTAGTGTAAGCGACACAACCTTCAATGTACAGAAGGCTGTAAGTGTGTATGGGACCAGTAAGTGTTCAGGCTAATGGACCTGTAATTTAGTGTAAGCGACACAACCTTCAATGTACAGAAGGCTGTAAGTGTGTATGGGACCAGTAAGTGTTCAGGCTAATGGACCTGTAATTTAGTGTAAGCGACACAACCATCAATGTACAGAGGGCTGTAAGTGTGTATGGGACCAGTAAGTGTTCAGGCTAATGGACCTGTAATTTAGTGTAAGCGACACAACCTTCAATGTACAGAAGGCTGTAAGTGTGTATGGGACCAGTAAGTGTTCAGGCTAATGGACCTGTAATTTAGTGTAAGCGACACAACCATCAATGTACAGAGGGCTGTAAGTGTGTATGGGGCCAGTAAGTGTTCAGGCTAATGTACCTATAATTTAGTGTAAGCGACACAACCATCAATGTACAGAGGGCTGTAAGTGTGAATGGGGCCAGTAAGTGTTCAGGCTAATGTACCTATAATTTAGTGTAAGCGACACAACCATCAATGTACAGAGGGCTGTAAGTGTGTATGGGGCCAGTAAGTGTTCAGATTAATGTACCTATAATTTAGTGTAAGCGACACAACCTTCAATGTACAGAGGGCTGTAAGTGTGTATGGGGCCAGTAAGTGTTCAGGCTAATGGACCTATAATTTAATGTAAGCGACACAACCTTCAATGTACAGAGGGCTGTAAGTGTGAAGCTGATGAGGACTGCTGCAATATGCATACTATTACAGATGGAATAGATACCTAATATGTTATTATGAATTACAATTTATAATTGGTATATTCCTTTATTATTTAAAATATAGAAAATGAAAGTAATTTTTATTGCAACATTTTAATTATTTGACCTAAAAATGTACTTAGGAACACAAAATTGTATTTGTATGTGGACTAGGATGAAAATTATTTGCCAAATGATTAAATTGGTGGCCATTTTAAATTTCCATATGCCTGTCATTTTGAAGTTTAAGATATTTGCAATGATTGGATGACTATAAATCTAAAGTATTATATTAATTGACTACTGAAATGTACATAAACAAAAACAGTTTACTTCTATGTTAACCAGGAGTTGAGATATAATTTTTAAAATTTTTAAATGGCGGCCATTTTGAATTTCAAGATGGTTACATATGATTAAATGACTATATAAATGAAACCAAACAATTCACGGACCATTGAAATGTACATAGACAAAAAACAAAATGTGCTTCTACATTAACCAGGAGTTGATAAATCTGAAAAATATATTAAAATGGCTGCCAATTTGAATTTCAAGATGGTCGTCATAATTGAATGACTATATAAATGAAATCATCCAATTCATGGACTACAAAAATGTACATGGACAAAAACAAGTGTGCTTCCACGTTAACCGGGAGTTGAGATATTTGAAAAATATATTAAAATGGTAGCCATTTTTGAATTTCAAGATGGCTACCAAGACTAGACAACAATTTCCTTTTTAACAAAACAATCATCTGAGCTCATAAAATTATTTTTCTGTTTTAAATGGGAGTAAAGATGGAGAAAAAATATATTGAAATTACGTCCATTTTTAATTTCAAGATGGTTGCCATAATAATATGTAAATAATAAAATATATCTTTGAATTCACGGACCTAAACTCTTTAATAGACCCTAAAAATATTTTTCTATTTTAAATGGGAGTGGAGATATCATTGGCGGATCCAGAAAATCCATTTAGGGGGCCCCAGTGGTAAAAAAAAAATAATAATTAACATATAATAAAATTATAACTATCGCAAAATTATGGGGGGGGGGGGTCGTGCCCCTGCCCTCCACCCCCTCCCCCAAGATCCACCTGTGAAAATACATTTCTGGTTCAGGTAGATCATGGGAACATATGACCAACATTTTATTAACTTGAGCAAAAACAAAATGCAACCTTAAAAAAATAAACATAACTCCCTAGACTATTATTATCGTACGATTGAAAATATATATCTTATCACTGATAAGACATACACATTTAATCAACTATTGTAATATAATGTACTCCTCATAAAAATGTTAAACAACAACTAATGGCGTATTATTTGACAATATTTCGAATCACGGTGTTCTGATCTTCTGTCCCGATGTCGTGTGGTATAATAAAAAAAAAAATGACTTACTCCACATTGAGAGCCGATAAATACTGGTAACTTATAGCCGAATAGTTTGAGCAGCCGGTGTGAAACAAAGGTAACTGTCGGTGTAAAATTGTTACGTCATGTGTATTGTGATGTCATGTGTTGTCATGGCACTCAATGTGAGAATTACGCTTCATTCGGGTGTGCTCGGAAATGCATATTATTTCCGAGATGAAATTCGTTAAAGTTTGATTTGTTTAACGACACCACTAGAGGACATTGATTTATTAATCTTGGGCTAAAGACAGGAAGCCTGATACATTTTTTTCATCAGTAGCAAGTGATCTGTTATATGCCTATATAGCTGTTTGGCAGTAATGAATAAATGTTGTTATCCAGATTCGGGCATTTTCATTACATTTGCCTAAATAACCCCTCTCCACTCCACCTACGCCTATGAGGGCTCCAAGACCACTTTTTGTCAAATGTTCGCCTTTTTTTCTATGTTAAAGGGACATTCCTGAGTTTGCTACAGTTTATAAGATGTTACCGACTAACAAAGACTTTTTAATGATTTTATTACATATCAAATATATTTTTCGACATAAAATATCAGTGGCTATATATTAAACGTGTTTCTGATCGTTCCAATATTTGTACTAGGTTAAATTTCATTTTACAGTTAAGTACACTTATAACGAACATGCTTAGAACGAACTACTGCATAGAATGAACTTATCGTAAAGTCCTGTTTTATCTCCCTATACATTATTAACACACTTCTTTATATGTGTACAACGAACTACTGCTATAACGAACTATCATGGTCCCTTCCGGTTCGTTATAAGAGTTCTTCACATATAATTTGTTCGTACGTTTGAAATTATTTCAAGACAAAATCCAGTTTGGGCTTCTTACAAATAGTAAGACGACTGGAAACACATTGAATATACAGACACTGATATTCTAAACCAGAAAATATATTTAATATGTAAGCTTAATCGTAGAAATACTTTATTAGTCGGAAACATCTTACAATGCAGCAAACTCAAGAGTGTCCCTTTAAGAGTCACAAGACGAGAAAAATACCAAAGCATGTGATTATGAGATTACAGTCAGTGACAGAGGTTTACTGCTTTGATTATGAGATTACAGTCTGTGACAGAGGTTTACTGCTTTGATTATGAGATTACAGTCTGTGACAGAGGTTTACTGCTTTGATTATGAGATTACAGTCACTGACAGAGGTTTACTGCTTTGATTATGAGATTACAGTCACTGACAGAGGTTTACTGCTTTGATTATGAGATTACAGTCACTGACAGAGGTTTACTGCTTTGATTATGAGATTACAGTCAGTGACAGAGGTTTACTGCTTTGATTATGAGATTACAGTCTGTGACAGAGGTTTACTGCTTTGATTATGAGATTACAGTCTGTGACAGAGGTTTACTGCTTTGATTATGAGATTACAGTCAGTGACAGAGGTTTACTGCTTTGATTATGAGATTACAGTCTGTGACAGAGGTTTACTGCTTTGATTATGAGATTACAGTCAGTGACAGAGGTTTACTGCTTTGATTATGAGATTACAGTCTGTGACAGAGGTTTACTGCTTTGATTATGAGATTACAGTCACTGACAGAGGTTTACTGCTTTGATTATGAGATTACAGTCTGTGACAGAGGTTTACTGCTTTGATTATGAGATTACAGTCTGTGACAGAGGTTTACTGTTTTGATTATGAGATTACAGTCTGTGACAGAGGTTTACTGCTTTGATTATGAGATTACAGTCTGTGACAGAGGTTTACTGCTTTGATTATCAGTCAGTGACAGAGGTTTACTGCTTTGATTATGAGATTACAGTCTGTGACATGGGTTTACTGTTTTGATTATGAGATTACAGTCTGTGACAGAGGTTTACTGCTTTGATTATGAGATTACAGTCTGTGACAGAGGTTTACTGCTTTGATTATCAGTCAGTGACAGAGGTTTACTGCTTTGATTATGAGATTACAGTCTGTGACAGAGGCTTACTGCTTTGATTATGAGATTACAGTCTGTGACAGAGGTTTACTGCTTTGATTATGAGATTACAGTCTGTGACAGAGGTTTACTGCTTTGATTATCAGTCAGTGACAGAGGTTTACTGCTGTGATTATGAGATTACAGTCTGTGACAGAGGTTTACTGCTTTGATTATGAGATTACAGTCAGTGACAGAGGTTTACTGCTTTGATTATGAGATTACAGTCTGTGACAGAGGTTTACTGCTTTGATTATCAGTCAGTGACAGAGGTTTACTGCTGTGATTATGAGATTACAGTCTGTGACAGAGGTTTACTGCTTTGATTATCAGTCAGTGACAGAGGTTTACTGCTTTGATTATGAGATTACAGTCTGTGACAGAGGTTTACTGCTTTGATTATGAGATTACAGTCTGTGACAGAGGTTTACTGCTTTGATTATGAGATTACAGTCACTGACAGAGGTTTACTGCTTTGATTATGAGATTACAGTCTGTGACAGAGGTTTACTGGTTTGAATCAATCGATCAACTTCCAATACTTCGTGCAGTTCACACATCACAAAGAAAATGCTTTTTATTAATTTAGTAAACAACTATATATCTCCAGTGGCGTAGGCAGGATTTTGTATTGGGGTGGAGGGGGGAGGCACCTGTTTAGTGGGATATGACATAGGAACCTTTTTAATGTTATTAATAAGCGAAAAGGTAAACATTTCCCGGGATTGGGGGTGGGGGGTGGGGGGGGGGACACTATATATCTCTCAGACGCTTTGTCGTTCGTTCACCATGAACATGGTGAATAATTCTTGTGTGAAGAGGTGGATCTAATTATACAGTCGTGTTTAAAAAAAAACAAATTAAAAAAACAACAACATATTTTTGTTAAAGAGGCATCTTGTTTGAAAAGGGGAGGGGGTTCTAAACCCCCCCCCCCACACACACACACACACACAGTGACACACACACGCACCCGTATCGGCTACTGAACATAATGACAATATTCAGCTTAGTGGGTAGGGTCACACGCTATGTTGTGTAGGATATGAAGTCGAGGGTATTTTTACTCGTCCCAACCAGTGCCCAACGATTCAAAAGATCGTTTATGCTGTGGGAGCCAAATTTTTCTTCGAAGTGGCTAACAATTGCGTGACATGATTAGGCATTGTAACATAATGCTAATATTCAGCTTAGTGGATAAGGAGTGATATCGTGTAAGATATTAATAAATGAATGAATGAATGTTTAACGACACCCCAGCACGAAAAATACATCGTGCTGGGGTGTCGTTAAACATTCATTCATTCAATTGTTAGTTTCGCTCCCACAGTGTATACATATATATATATATATATATATATATATATATATATATATATATATATATATACTCTTCAAAAGAAGAAAAACGCAAAACCACATTGTCGTAACATTTGGAGAATTGATTTAATTATTGAATGGTGAGTCCGATAATTACCAAATGTTGCAGGATTGTTCACAATTCACTCTAGTCCATTGTGAGTAAGTGATAGGACACACCACCAAGGTCAAGGTCATCTGGAGTCAATACCGGATGTGGTCTCCGCGTGTGTTGACAACTGCCTGGCACCGCCTGCCCATTGAAGCAACCAGAGTACGGATGACGTCCCGGGGGATGGTGGCCCACTCGGCCTGCAAGGCTGCTGCCAGCTCGGGCGGGCAGGGTCTGGGGCTGTGGTTGTCGCTGTCGGAGGCGTCGGTCCAACTCGTTCCATAGATGCTCAATTGGGTTCAAATCCGGTGATATCGATGGCCAAGGAAGGACATTAATGTTGTTGTTCTGTAGGAAAGCCGTTGTGAGACGTGCTGTGTGAGGCCTGGCGTTATCATGTTGGAACACTGCGTTGGCGTTGGCCATAACTGGAACGATGTGTGGCCGGAGGATCTGGTCAATGTAGCCCTGTGCATTCAGGTAGCCCTGCACGTGGACCAGGTCAGTTCTGCCAGTGTGTGAGATGGCTGCCCACACCATGACACTACCCCCGCCGAATCTGTCCACTTCCTGCACGCAGTTTGCCGCATAACGTTCACCACGACGCCTATATACGCGACATCTTCCATCATGACGTCGGAGCAGAAATCGGGACTCGTCACTGAACCACACCTGTCTCCATCGCAGTTGAGGCCATTGTCGATGAATCTGGCACCACTGCAGTCGGAGTCGACGGTGTTGTGGTGTTAAGATGACACCTCGAACTGGACGTCTGGCACGAATTCCTACCTCACGTAGGCGGTTCCGTACGGTCTGGTCGGATATCCTGCGCAAACCTGGTATTGCTGCGGCTGTGGAGGTGGCAGTAGTCAATCGTTCCCGAAGGTGGCGTACCCGGATGTAGCGGTCATGCCCGGGGGTAGTGACCCGTGGTCGACCGGATCTAGGGAGGTCACGTGTTGATCCATGTTGCTGGTAACGGTCCCACAGTCTGGAGATGGTGCTTGGGGACACATGGAATGCCCTGGCAACGGCCGTTCTGGATTCGCCTGCGTCTAGTCGGCCGATGGCATTGTTTCTCTGCGGGTTCACTGAGACGTGGCATGTCCTGGATTGTCAACTGTCGGCCAGATACAGAGGCCAGGCAAGCGAACACCCTGCACTTTTATACTGTCGGTGTTCATGTTGCACGTGCAGACAACGCACGTGCAGTGGTGACATGGTTTGCACGTGGCTGCGTTTTTGCGAATATTCACATTTTGGAACTTTATTGTACAGTAGCTGCGTTTTATCGAATGTAACCGTGGGAATGTGTTTGGGACATGCAATGACCTTATATTCACAAAGCATGAACCGGTGAGAAACATAAATCGGAGTTATAACCCATTTGTACCCTTTTGCGTTTCTTTTTTTGAAGAGTATATATATATATATATAATATATATATATATATATATATATATATACACTGTGGGAGCGAAACTAACAATTGTGTGACGTGATTAATCATTGTAACATAATGTCACTATTGAGCTTTTTGGGTAGGGCGAGTTGTCGTGTGAGATATGTAGTCTGAGTCCTTTTTTCTCGTCCCAACCAGTATCCAACGATTCTTAGATCGTTGTTTATGCTGCGGGAGCCAAACTTCATTTCCAACCATCTAACAATTGTTTGACGTCATTTGTCATTATAACGTGATGGTGATGGCAACATTCAAGGGACATTCCTGAGTTTGCTGCTATATTTAAAATGTTATCGACTAACAGACTTTTTAATGATTGTAATTACATATCAAATACATTTTTTTTGCATAAAATATTAGTGGCTTTATATTAAACGTATTTCAGATCGTTCTAATACTTGTGTTAGGTTAAATTTCATTTTATTTCCCAAAAATATTTTTCCGTACGTACGAAATTATTTGAAGACAAAATCCAGTTTGGGCTTCTTACAAATATTAAGACGACCAGAAAGACATTGAATGTACAGACACTGGTATTCTATACAAAAAATATATATTTAATATCTAAGTTTAATCGTACAAATATTTTATTAGTCTAAAACATCTTACAATGCAGCAAACTCGGGAATGTCCTTTTCAGCTTAGTGGGTAGGCGCAATGTCGTGTTACCGGGCTGTAGGATAAAAAGATAAAAGATAAAAAGATAAAAACTTTATTGCATATAAACATTCCACATACGGAACTGGATGCAAAACATATGCATAAACAAGAAACAAACAAAATGACTAAATAAGGACTAATTATGGGCAATGCATGTATAATCGTGGACAAATTTGCATACAGCATCAGCACAGGCTAGATTTTGGTTTTGCATAATATTACTCTTCAAAAAAAGAAACGCAAAAGGGTACAAATGGGTTATAACTCCGATTTTATGTTTCCTACCGGTTCATGCTTTGTGAATATAAGGTCATTGCATGTCCCAAACACATTCCCACGGTTACATTCGATAAAACGCAGCTACTGTACAATAAAGTTCCAAAATGTGAATATTCGCAAAAACGCAGCCACGTGCAAACCATGTCACCACTGCACGTGCGTTGTCTGCACGTGCAACATGAACACCGACAGTATAAAAGTGCAGGGTGTTCGCTTGCCTGGCCTCTGTATCTGGCCGACAGTTGACAATCCAGGACATGCCACGTCTCAGTGAACCGCAGAGAAACAATGCCATATGCCGACTAGACGCAGGCGAATCCAGAACGGCCGTTGCCAGGGCATTCCATGTGTCCCCAAGCACCATCTCCAGACTGTGGGACCGTTACCAGCAACATGGATCAACACGTGACCTCCCTAGATCCGGTCGACCACGGGTCACTAACCCCGGGCAGGACCGCTACATCCGGGTACGCCACCTTCGGGAACGATTGACTACTGCCACCTCCACAGCCGCAGCAATACCAGGTTTGCGCAGGATATCCGACCAGACCGTACGGAACCGCCTACGTGAGGTAGGAATTCGTGCCAGACGTCCAGTTCGAGGTGTCATCTTAACACCACAACACCGTCGACTCCGACTGCAGTGGTGCCAGATTCATCGACAATGGCCTCAACTGCGATGGAGACAGGTGTGGTTCAGTGACGAGTCCCGATTTCTGCTCCGACGTCATGATGGAAGATGTCGCGTGTATAGGCGTCGTGGTGAACGTTATGCGGCAAACTGCGTGCAGGAAGTGGACAGATTCGGCGGGGGTAGTGTCATGGTGTGGGCAGCCATCTCACACACTGGCAGAACTGACCTGGTCCACGTGCAGGGCAACCTGAATGCACAGGGCTACATTGACCAGATCCTCCGGCCACACATCGTTCCAGTTATGGCCAACGCCAACGCAGTGTTCCAACATGACAACACCAGGCCTCACACAGCACGTCTCACAACGGCTTTCCTACAGAACAACAACATTAATGGCCTTCCTTGGCCATCAATATCACCGGATTTGAACCCAATTGAGCATCTATGGGACGAGTTGGACCGACGCCTCCGACAGCGACAACCACAGCCCCAGACCCTGCCCGAGCTGGCAGCAGCCTTGCAGGCCGAGTGGGCCACCATCCCCCGGGACGTCATCCGTACTCTGGTTGCTTCCATGGGCAGGCGGTGCCAGGCAGTTGTCAACACACGCGGAGGCCACACCCGGTATTGACTCCAGATGACCTTGACCTTGGTGGTGTGTCCTATCACTTACTCACAATGGACTAGAGTGAATTGTGAACAATCCTGCAACATTTGGTAATTATCGGACTCACCATTCAATAATTAAATCAATTCTCCAAATGTTACGACAATGTGGTTTTGCGTTTTTTCTTTTGAAGAGTAATATATATAAATTTTTCTTGCATACTCATACTTTTAAACAGGTAATTATGGAAAGTTAGACATGCATATAATTTGATACGTTGACTATTATATTTCTTACATATTGTGATATGATGGTATTCATCTTCAATTACATTGCAGTGATCGATCACATAAACGTTCTTCCACTGGACTGAAGGGTTTTGTATGGCGCCCAGTCTCTATTTTTAATTTGTGGTCGATGTTGTTGGGGGGGGGGGAGTGTTGGGTTTTAAAAAAAAATTCTTGTGACAACCAGTGTCGAACGATTCTTAGATAATTGTTTATGCTGTGGGAGCCGAACTTCGCTTCTTGTCGTTTTAACATAATGGTAATATTCAGCTCAGGGGGTAACGATTTATAGATTGTAGTTTATGCCGTGGGAGCCAAACGTCGCTTCCAAAAGTCTAACAATTGTGTGACGTCATTTGTCATTGTGACATAATGGCAATATTCAGTTTAGGAGGGTAGGGCGCGATAGTGGTGTAGGATACGAAGTCAATGTTTTTTGGGGTTGTTTTTTTATTATTATTATTTTCATCCCAAACAGTGTTAAAGTGCCTAACAATTCTTAGATCGTTGTTTATTGTGTGGTAGCCAAACGACTGAAAGGATATGACATTTTATTATATTAAGGGGCCATTCAAATATTACGTAAAGCTTAAAGGGTGGGGGTGTAAGTCCAAGCGTTATGTGGCGTTACAAGGGGTGGGGGTGTATTGAACACCGTTACGTAACACAATTTTGTTTTTTCTTAAACGTGCCATGCCATGACAACAATATATAATGTAGGTTTTTAGAGGTAAATGTAAACCCAAAAAATTATAAATCAAGCTGAAATGCTTCAATACACCAGATTTTTTAAAATGGCGCAAGTGAAAACCCGCGGGTTTTTTTTTCCATCGTACAGCAATATATCACTTTAATGACGTCATCGTAGTACACATGGGTATAAATAAACATTGCCACTTTACTTTTTCTGTGTGTTGGGGGGGGGGGGGGGGTATTTCCAAGCGTTACGTAATATTTTGGTGGTGTATGGTCTAGCGTTACAAGGGGGTGGGTGGGTGTCTAATTTTGATGAAAATAGCATTACGTAATATTTGAACGGCCCCTAATTCGGGCAAAAACGATATTATAGATATTCGGGGAAAACAAGCTGGTCTGAGACCTTTTCACCATATATTTCCTTCATTCTACCCACAATATTAGTTCATTTGGTACCCAATAGCCC